>NC_135824.1:600426-630426 GCF_964213995.1 Mustelus asterias
GGGGGGAAGGGGGGGAGTGAGCCCCGCCCCCTTCAGCCCCGCCCCTTCGATCCCCGCCCCTTCTCCTCGCCCTGCCCCCTCCCCTCGCACGCTCCATCCCCTATCCGACCCCGCCCCTCCACGAGCCCCGCCCTCTAACCCCGCCCCTATCCATAGCCCCGCCCTCTAACCCCGCCCCTATCCATAGCCCCACCCTCTAACCCCGCCCCTATCCATAGCCCCGCCCACCCGGGCGGGCTCGCGGTTTTGGGCGGAGTTTCCCAAAGCTGATTTTCTGAACGTGCCGCGGATCGGGAGCGGAGCCGGTAAGAGAGCCGGGGGAGGGGGGAATGGGGTAAAGGGGGGAATGGGGTAAAGGGGGGAATGGGGTAAAGGGGGGAATGGGGTAAAGGGGGGAATGGGGGACTCAAGGTGAAGACTGTGGAGGTCGCGGTTAAAATCCGTCCCAGGGACCAGATGGAAAATTCCTGAAGCGACAGCAGCGCAAACCCAGAGTCAACCCTGTGTGGGGGGGGGGGGAGAGACAGGGATTGGGGTCAATGAGGGGGGCAATGAGAGGGGGCAATGAGGGGGCAATGAGTGAGGAGAGGGGGGAAATCAGTGGGGAGAGGGGGGAAATGAGTGGGGAGAGGGGGGAAAGAGGTGGGAGCGAGGGGGGAAAGAGGTGGGAGCGAGGGGGGAAAGAGGTGGGAGCGAGGGGGGAAAGAGGTGGGAGCGAGGGGGGAAAGAGGTGGGAGCGAGGGGGGAACGAGGTGGGAGCGAGGGGGGAAAGAGGTGGGAGCGAGGGGGGAAAGAGGTGGGAGCGAGGGGGGAAAGAGGTGGGAGCGAGGGGGAAAGAGGTGGGAGCGAGGGGGAACGAGGTGGGAGCGAGGGGGGACGAGGTGGGGGAGAGGGGGAACGAGGTGGGAGCGAGGGGGGAGAGGGGGAACGAGGTGGGAGCGAGGGGGGACGAGGTGGGAGCGAGGGGGGAGAGGGGGAACGAGGTGGGAGCGAGGGGGGAGAGGGGGAACGAGGTGGGAGCGAGGGGGGAGAGGGGGAACGAGGTGGGAGCGAGGGGGGAGAGGGGGAACGAGGTGGGAGCGAGGGGGGAGAGGGGGAACGAGGTGGGAGCGAGGGGGAACGAGGTGGGAGCGAGGGGGAGAGGGGGAACGAGGTGGGAGCGAGGGGGGAGAGGGGGAACGAGGTGGGAGCGAGGGGGGAGAGGGGGAACGAGGTGGGAGCGAGGGGGGAGAGGGGGAACGAGGTGGGAGCGAGGGGGGAGAGGGGGAGCGAGGGGGGAGAGGGGGAACGAGGGGGGAGAGGGGGAACGACGGAGCAGGGGGGATTGAGGGGGGAACGGCGGAGGAGGGGGGGAACGAGGGAGGAGAGGGGGAACGAGGGAGGAGGAGGGGGGAATGATGGGGGGGAGAGGGGTGAATGGGGGTGTGGGGGGAATGCGGGAGGTGGGAATGAGGGGGAATGGGGGAAAAGGGGGAGGGGGAATGTGGGAGAGGGGGCAGCATGGGCGTAAAGTGGTGGAGGGGGCAGCGGGGGGGGGAATATGGGGGAGTGGGCAGTGGGGGGGAATGTGGGGGAGCGGGGGAATGAGGGGAAAGGGGAGAGTGGGGGAACGGGGGGGGAAATGAGGTGGGGGGGAATGATGGGGGGGAGAGGGGTGAATGGGGGGAGGGGGGAATGCAGGAGGTCGGAACGAGGGGGAATATGGGAAAGGGGGGGGAATGCGGGGGAGGGGGGAATGCGGGAGGTGGGAATGAGGGGAAAGGGGGGAGGGAGGAATGTGGGGGAGGGGGCAGCGGGGGGGGAATGTGGGGGACGGGGCAGCGGGGGGGGGAATGTGGGGGACGGGGCAGCGGGGGGGGGAATGTGGGGGAGGGGGCAACGGGGGGGAATGTGGGGGACGGGGCAGCGGGGGGAATGTGGGGGAGTGGCACGGTGGGAGAATGTGGCGGAGGGGGCAGTGGAGGGGAATGGGGGGTGGGGGCAGCGGGGGGGGGAAATGTGGGGGAGGAGGCAGCAGGGGGGATGGGGGGAGGGGGCAGCAGGGGGGAATGGGGCGGAGGGGGCAGCAGGGGGGAATGGGAGGGAGGGGGCAGCAGGGGGGAATGGGGGGAGGGGGCAGCAGGGGGGAATGGGGGGGAGGGGCAGCAGGGGGGGGGGAGTGTGGGGGAGGGGGCAGCAGGGGGGAATGGGGGGAGGGGCAGCAGGGGGGAGGGGCAGCGGGTGGGGGAGGGGGCAGCGGGGGGGGGAGTGTGGGGGAGGGGGCAGCAGGGGGGAGGGGGAAGCGGGGGGAGGGGGCAGCGGGGGGGAGGGGGCAGCGGGGGGGAGGGGGCAGCGGGGGGGGAGTGTGAGGGAGGGGGCAGCAGGGGGGAGGGGGGAATGGGGGGGAGGGGGAAGCGGGGGGGAGGGGGGAAGCGGGGGGGAGGGGGAAGCGGGGGGGAGGGGGGAAGCGGGGGGGAGGGGGCAGCGGGGGGGAGTGTGGGGGAGGGGGCAGCAGGGGGGAATGGGGGGGAGGGGGCAGCGGGGGGAGTGTGGGGGAGGGGGCAGGAATGGGGGGGGGCGAATGTGGGGGAGGGGGCGGGGGGAATGTGGGGGAGGGGGCGGGGTGGGGTGTGGGGGGTGTGGCATGTAGGGGAGGGGGTGGTGTGGGTGGCAGGAGTGGTGGGGGATGGTGAGTGAGGGGGTTGCTGGTGGGGGGGTGGTGCGGGACGGGGGTGGTGGGGGAGGGGAGGTAGCGGGAAGGGGGGTGATGGGGAAGCGGGTGGGGACAGGGGATTGATGGGGAGAGGGGTGGGGGAGGAGGGGGCAGTGGTGAGTTGATTGGGGGGGTGAGGGGGCGTTTGGAGGATGGGGGAGGGGGCAGTGGGGTGAGGGGGGAGGGGGCAGTGATTGAGTTAAAGTTTGATATAGAATTTAAACATCTTAGTCAAAGCAGTGTTCTTTTTAAAAAATTCCATCAGGAAATCATAAATTTTAAGGTGCTCCTAAAATAATATAAAACCAGTTTACAGACGGAGCTCTGGAGGAATACAGAGAGAGTAGGAAAGAACTCAAACGGGGAGTTAGAAGGGCAAAAAGAGGTCACAAAATGCTCTTGGCAAATAGGATTAAGGAAAATCCTAAGGCATTTTATTCATATGTTAGGAACAAAAGAGTTGTCAGGGAAAAAGTCGGACCTCTCAGGGACAAAGGAGAGGAATTATGCTTAGAACCCAAGGGAATAGGGGAGATCCTAAATGAATACTTTGCATCGGTATTCACAAAGGAGAGGGACTTGTTGACTGGGAGTGTCTCAGAGGGAGGTGTTGACTCGTTAGAGAGAACCTCCGTTACAAGGGAGGAACTGTTAGGTTTTTTAGGTAACATTAAAACTGACAAATCCCCAGGGCCTGATGGCATCTATCCTAGACTGCTCAGGGAGACAAGAGATGTAATTGCTGGGCCTCTGACGGAAATCTTTGTCTCTTCATTGGACACAGGTGAGGTCCCTGAGGATTGGAGGATAGCGAATGTGGTACCGTTATTTAAGAAGGGTAGCAGGGATAATCCGGGCAATTATAGGCCAGTGAGCTTGACATCCGTGGTAGGGAAGTTGTTGGAGAGGATTCTTAGAGACAGGATGTATGTGCATTTAGAACGGAACAATCTCATTAGTGACAGACAGCCTGGTTTTGTAAGAGGGAGGTCGTGCCTTACAAATTTGGTGGAGTTTTTTGAGGAAGTGACAAAAACAGTTGACGAAGGAAGGGCCGTGGATGTCGTCTATATGGATTTCAGTAAGGCATTTGACAAAGTCCCTCATGGCAGGTTGGTTAAGAAGGTTAAGGCTCATGGGATACAAGGAGAGGTGGCTAGATGGGTAGAAAACTGGCTTGGCCACAGGAGACAGAGGGTAACAGTCAAAGGGTCTTTTTCCGGCTGGAGGTCTGTGACCAGTGGTGTTTCGCAGGGCTCTGTACTGGGATCTCTGCTATTTGTGATATATATAAATGATTTGGAAGAAGGTGTAACTGGTGTTATCAGCAAGTTTGCGGATGACACGAAGATAGCTGGACTTACGGATAGCGATGAACATTGTCGGACAATACAGCAGGATATAGATAGGCTGGAAAATTGGGCGGCGAAATGGCAGATGGAATTTAATCCAGATAAATGCGAAGTGATGCATTTTGGAAGAACTAATGTAGGGGGGAGTTATACAATAAATGGCAGAGCCATAAAGAGTATAGAAACACAGAGGGACCTAGGTGTGCAAGTCCACAAATCTTTGAAGGTGGCAACACAGGTGGAGAAGGTGGTGAAGAAGGCATATGGCATGCTTGCCCTTATAGGACGGGGTATAGAGTATAAAAGCTGGAGTCTGATGTTGCAGCTATATAGAACACTGGTTAGGCCACATTTGGAGTACTGCGCCCAGTTCTGGTCGCCGCACTACCAGAAGGACGTGGAGGCTTTAGAGAGAGTGCAGAGAAGGTTTACCAGGATGTTGCCTGATATGGAGGGTCTTAGCTATGTGGAGAGATTGGGTAAACTGGGCTTGTTCTCCCTGGAAAGACGGAGAATGAGGGGAGACCTAATAGAGATGTACAAAATTATGAAGGCTATGGATAGGATGAACGGTGGGAAACTTTTTCCCAGGTCGGAGGTGACGATCACAAGGGGTCATGGGCTCAAGGTGAGAGGGACGAGGTATAACGCAGATATCAGAGGGACGTTTTTTACACAGAGAGTGGTGGGGGCCTGGAATGTGCTGCCAAGTAGGGTGGTGGAGGCAGACACGCTGGAATCGTTTAAGACTTACCTGGATGGTCACATGGGCAGTCTGGGAATGGAGGGATACAAACGAATGGTTTACTTGGACCAATGAGCGGCACAGGCTTGGAGGGCTGAAGGGCCTGTTTCCTGTTCTTTGTACAGGTCTTTAAACCTCATCAGTTATAACCTTGCCACATGAATCAGTATTGTAAATAGCCAATATAATCAAAGGACTCTGAAGAAGAGTCATACAGACAAGAAACATTGACTCTCTTTCTCTCTCCACAAGGAGATTAAAAATGAGGTGCACTGAAATTGAAAATAATTAGGGTTAAGTATTGACATGCTCCCAGATGGGGCACGGAACAACCAAGTGTGGAAAAAAGTTCCTTCCATGGCACCTATAATGTAGAAATTGTTCCCAAGGTGCGTGTTGTGAAAATAAATAAAAGGGATGAAGATAGTACCATGCTCTGTTTCTATTACTGTAGATCGGCAGCTATTTCTCCTGTGCCACAGTTTTTTAGCTGCTACTTTTGGAGTTATCAGTTTGTCTTGGTGAGTTCCTGCTAGTCGTGTTGATTCATGCAGTAAAGAGGCTGTGTGCTCAATGATCACTATAAAAGGGCTTGGTCTCTTTTGCAACAAAGACTCTGGTGTTATTGCACAATTAGCCTATTTGTGAACTATTCCACACTAATTCTCCAAACTCAGGATGTCAACTTTGTGTTGAGAATAACTTCATTGTGAAGCCTGGAGATAATTTAGAGCTGAACTCAAAAAATCTAGTAAGAAGTCTCACAACACCAGGTTAAAGTCCAACAGGTTTATTTGGCAGCACAAGCTTTCGGAGTCTCGCTCCTTCAGGTAAGTGAGGACTTGTGTTCACAAACAGGGCATATACAGACACAAACTCAATTTACAAGATAATGGTTGGAATGCAAGTCTTTACAGGTAATCTAGTCTTAAAGATACAGACAATGTGAGTGGAGAGAGGGCAAAGCACAAGTTAAAGAGATGTGTATTGTCTCCAGACAGGACAGTTAGTGAGATTTTGCAAGTCTTGGAGGTTACAGATAGTGTGACATGAACCCAAGATCCCTGTTGAGGCCGTCCTCATGTGTGCGGAACTTGGCTATCAGTCTCTGCTCAGCGATTCTACGTTGTCGTGTGTCATGAAGGCCGCCTTGGAGAACACTTACCTGAAGATCAGAGGCTGAATGCCCGTGACTGCTGAAATGTTCCCCGACAGGAAGGGAACACTCCTGCCTGGTGATTGTCGAGCGGTGTTCATTCATCTGTTGTCGTAGCGTCTGCATGGTCTCGCCAATGTACCATGCCTCGGGACATCCTTTCCTGCAGCGTATCCTAGTTCTAGAGTCCCCCACCATCAGGAACATTCTTTCTGAATCTACCCTGTCTAACTCTGTTAGAATTTTATAAGTTTCTATGAGATCCATTCTCACTCTTCTAAACTCCAGTGAATATTTCCTAACAGACTTAGTCTCTCCTCATATGACAGACCTGCCATCCCAGGAATCAGTCTGGTAAACCTTCGCTATACTCCCTCTATAGCAAGGACGTCCTTCCTCAGATAAGGACACCAAAACTGCACACAATACTCCAGGTGTGGCCTCACCAACGCCCAATACAATTGCAGCAAAACATCCCTATCCCTATATTCAAATCCTCTCGCTATGAAGGCCAACATACCATTTGCCGCCTTTACTGCCTGCTGTACCTGCGCGCTTACTCTCAGCGACTGATGCACGAGGACTCCAAGGTCTTGCTGAGTATCCACCTCTCTCAATTTATACCCATTTAAGTAATAATCTGTCTTCCTATTATTGCTACCAAAGTGGATAACCTCACATTTATCCACATTATACTGCATCTGCCATGCAGATGCCCACACACTCACTGTGTCCAAATCACACTGAAGCATCTCTGCATTCTCCTCACAGCTCTCCCTCCCACCCAAATTTGGAGATATTACATTCAGTTCCCTGTTCCAAATCATTAATACATAATGTGAATCTGTGAGGAAGATGCACAGCGCCTTCAAATGGAAGTCGACAGGTTAAGTTAATGGGCAATAAGGTGGCTATTGACAATACTTATCCAAGGAAGAATGTATGGATTGTAGTGAAGGCTCACGAGATTGATTTCTGGCCTGTCCAAGAAGAGAAATTGAGTCGAATGGCCCATACTCTAGTTTTTGAGGTGATTTCATCCTGAGAGGCCTTGATGGGGTAGATTATAAGTGCCCATATCTCTGTCTGGAGCTCAGGGCTGGAATCTCGTGATCAGACCTACCAACCACCTCAGATGAAGATGAGCAGTTTTTTCAGTTAGAGGCTTGGGACTCATTGGAATTCTCCACTCCATGTGGGCATTCAGTATATTCTTGGTAGGTTTTTGAATTTTAATGGAATGAAGGGATTTGGGGATGAGGCTGTTAGATGGATTAGGGTGAAGAATATCCATGATTGTAGCGATTGTGGAGCAGACACAAGCAGTTGTATGGTTGAGGGAACAGAGATATAGACACATGTCAAAGAATCATTGAATCACTACAGTGCAGAAGGAGGCCGTTCAGCCCATCGGGTCTGCATTGACTCTCCGACAGAACATCCCACGCAGGCCCTATCCCCATAACCACATGCATTTACTCCACTAATCCCCCTTACCTACACACCTTGGGACATTAAGGGACAATTTAGCATGGCCAACCTACCTAATCTGCACATCCTGGGTAAATGTGTGGAGTTTGCACCTTCTCCCCATGTTTGCGTGGGTTTCTTCCAGGTGCTCCAGTTTCCTCCCGCAGTCCAAAGATATGCGAGTTAGGTTCATTGGCCATGCCAAATTGTCCCTGAGTGTCAGGGGGATTAGTAGGGTAAATACATGGGGATAGGGCCTGGGTGGGATTGTTATCAGTGCAAGCTCAATAGGCCGAATGGCTTCTTTCTGCACTGTGGGTATTCTATGATGTTTGGACTGTGGGAGGAAACTGGAGCACCAGCAAGAAACCCATGCAGACACGGGGAGAATGTGCAAACTCCATACAGTCACTCAAGGCTGGAATCGAACCTGGGTCCCTGATGCTGTGATGCAGCTGTGCTAATCACAATGGCACCATGCACTTTTGTTAAATTGTGTTCAGGCTAGAGTGGATCCACTTACTGAATTAAAACAGAAAATGCAGCAAATACAGAGGGTCTGTGTCGGGGAAATGGAGTCGATGTTTTGGGTTGATTCCTTTTCATCAGAAAAATGATTAACCGGAGAAGTTCTGATGAAAGCTGACCATCCTGGAACATGAACTGTTTCCCTCTTGTGACGATACTATTCTATTCATTTATTTTATGCTTTAAGAATCAGTGTTTTGTTACAAACAGTCATAGAACATAGAACAATACAGCTCAATACAGGCCCTCAGCCCACAATGTTGTGCTGAACCTTTTCCGAAACCAAGATCAAGCTCCCCCACTCCCTATCATTCTAGTGTGCTCCATGTGCCTATCCAATAACCGCTTGAAAGTTCCTAAAGTGTCCAACTCCACTATCACAGCAGGCAGTCCATTCCACACCCCAACCACTCTCTGCGTAAAGAACCTACCTCGTACATCCCTCCTATATCTTCCACCATGAACCTTATAGTTATGCCCCCTAGTAACAGCTACATCCACCCGAGGAAATAGTCTCTGAATGTCCACTCTATCTATCCTCCTCATCATCTTATAAACCTCTATTAAGTCGCCTCTCAACCTCCTCCGCTCTAAAGAGAAAAGCCCCAGCTCCCTCAACCTTTCCTCATAAGACCTACCCTCCAAACCAGGCAGCATCCTGGTAAATCTCCTTTGCACTCTTTCCAATGCTTCCACATCCTTCTTATAGTCGGTTTGTCTGGAAGGAATATAGCAGATGCTGGAAAGCAGGATAATTACTCAATTTAGCCATGTAAGTGTTTATTTAGCAGAAGGTTTGATGAGCTTTTGTTTACCAAAGAAGAGGACTTTAGGATGTTTCCTTGATTAAAGTAATGGAAAGGTGAGTTAGGTATACAGGGTCATATAGTCATGTAACACAAAATGGGTGGAGCTAGGTTTGTAGCTGAGAAAAAACGCTTTCTGAGTTCAGTTACTGGTGAGAGCTGTTTAAAGATAGAAGCCTACAAGAAGCTTGCTGTATACAAACTCTCTGTAAGCTCCAAAGCTGTTAACAAAGGTTAAAGCAAGTATGCCTGGATTTGCTAACAATTTTTAAAGTGGGGTTTGTCTGTAAGAGAAATATTGCTTAATTGGAACTAAATAGTAATACGTTGAGTTGTTTATTTTCATATTTAAAGATTGTTCAACAGTTAAGAGTTAAACTCTTTGATTTTGTTAGTTATATTTTAACTGTGTTATGAATAAAGCTTATTTTGATTTTAAAAATCCCTCATTTGTCAGTGGAATCACTCTTGGGGCAATGCATCCTTTCATCACATTGATCCCAAAATAGAAAAATTGGTGGGGTCTAGTCTGGCTTGGGATGAGATATATACCTTGAGGTTTCTGATTTACACTCTAACATTCTCCACAAATGCTGCCTGACTTGCTGAGTTTTTCCAGCATTTTCTGTTTTTATTTCAGATTTCCAGCGCCTGCAGGATTTTTGTTTGTATTTTCACCTGACTGGATTTGTTAATGCTGCTCCTACGCTCTAATCAACGGCGAGTGGATACAATTGAGGTGCATAATCAGAATTTGAATTCTAGAATGAATGTCCAGTTTTGGAACTCATTTGTAGTTAGTTCTGTAGTAAACAAGTATTTGAGTGGAATCACCACGAAAGGCATTTGTGCAGCGAGTGAGATACTGACCCTCCCGTAACTGCAGTTGGTCAAACTGTGAAAAACGTTAGTGCTGATAAAAAAACAAAACATTAAAGTATTTGCAAAAATTGGCTCAGGTTGCTGTTGACCAGTGCTTGGAACTGTAAATTATTGTGACAGGAAATGTTAAAATGAACAGTCAAATCAAGTATTTACAGCTTTTTTAAAAAAACTTGATTGAAGAAGCGAGCTTGATAAAGAGTTTGTAGGTGAAATGTCAGGAGTGCAAACTTGAAAGGGGTGTTCAAAATTATGTAGGCTTCTGATAGAGTAAATAAGGAGAAATAATTTCCACTGATGGAAGAGTCACGTTTAAGATACTTGGTAAAGAACCAAGACGAGATGAGAATAAATTTATGTACACAGCAAGTTATGGTCGGGAATGCGCTGCCTGGAAGAGTAGTGGTAGGAGATTCAAGAATAAGTTTCAAAAGCAATTGGATAAATACTGAAAAAGGAGCAATTGCAGGAGTGTTGGGAAAGGGCAGAGGTCAGATACGATGGACCAGGAGGTGGCTTCTGTTCAGTAACTTCCAATAATTATCTCCATGAAAGTTTGACTTATCACAGGACTTGTAGAACAGAGAGTCAGTAATGTTGAGAAGATGGTTGTGTAAGGGGCATGTCGAGTCCTTAGTCATCCCAACTGCTTTTTCGGCATCGACTGTGCAGCTGAAGGTCAGGGAACATCCTTGTGGAACATTCTGGTTTTAAAATGATTCATCTAAAGCAATTTTTATTCTTTACTGGGATGTGGGCATCGCTAGCAAGGCCAGCATTTGTTACTGATCCTTAATTAACCCAAGAGTCTGAAGCAGTGAATATCAGGAGGCAAGTTAACTGTCAAATCTATCTTTCTTTGTCAAAATATAAGCATTAAGTACTTATTTTAGTTTTGCTAAAATACCTTTCCCCAACTGCAGCAACTCATTTTCTTGTAGCAAGAAGTGTAATTAATGTTTCCAAAAGCTGCATTACCTGCCCAGTAAGAGTTTTAACAGCACCAGGTTAAAGTCCAACAGGTTTATTTGGTAGCAAATGCCATTAGCTTTTGGAGTGCTGCTCCTTCGTCAGATGGAGTGGATATCTGCTCTCAAACAGGGCACAGAGGTCAGATACGATGGACCAGGAGGTGGCTTCTGTTCAGTAACTTCCAATAACTCCCGTGCCCTGTTTGAGAGCAGATATCCACTCCACCTGACGAAGGAGCAGCGCCCCAAAAGCTAATGGCATTTGCTACCAAATAAACCTGTTCGACTTTAACCTGGTGTTGTTGAAACTCTTACTGTGTTTACCCCAGTCCAACGCCGGCATCTCCACATCATGATTACCTGCCCACTGCAGGGTTAAGAGTATTTCCTCAGGGCTGGAGGGGAAGGATCCAGTTGCCATGATCCGTGTGGGTACCAGTGACGTAGGTAGGACTAGGAAAGAAGTTTCGGTGAAGGAGACTGAGCAGCTAGGGGCTAAATTAAAAAGCAGCTTTACAATAGATAATAATCTCTGGATTTATGAGCTGAACCAAAAGAGATTGGCATTAGGGTATATAAGACCAGAGAAGTTGATTGCATGGTTGAAAAATTGGTGTGGGAGAAATGGGTTTCAATTCATCGGGCACTGACATCGGTACTGGGGGGAAAAGGGAGCTGTACCTCTGTGTTGGAGGAGCCAGTGTTCTGGTGATTCATCTAACGAGAGCTGAACTGAGGTTTTTAAACTAAATAGTTGGGGAGGGGGGTTTGGCAGGGTGGGGTGGGGAGGAAAGAGTGTTCAAATGAGGGGAATTTAGCAAGTTAGAGATGTAGTGGAAGAGACTTAAGGAGATATTTCATCTACACTCAGCAAAGATTCATTCCAGTGAGACAGAATCTGAAGGATGCATCAGCGTGGCTAACTAAGGAAGTTAAAGATAATAACAAATTAAAATAAAAACTGTACAATTCTGTGCAGATGAGTCATAGAACAGAAAATTGGACAGAATTTAATAAACAGCAAAGGGAGAAATTAAGAGTACAGGAGTAAGCTAGCTATAAATATAAAAACAGTAAAGGGTATCGACAAGTATTAAAAACAACTAAAGTGAACATTGGTCCTTTAGAGAGTGAGAATGGGGAATTAATAAGTTCACTGTGGATGAATTGAACAGATATTTTGTGTCTGTCTTCACTGTAGAAGTCAAATAACAAATAACATCCCAGAAATGATTGTGAATCAGGAGGTGAAAGGGAGGGAGGAATTTAAAACCATTCCAATCACCAGGGAAAGGAACCAAAGAACCATAAGAAAATTACAGCTCAGAAACAGGCCTTTTGGCCCTTCTTGTCTGTGCCGAACCATTTTTTGCCTCGTCCCACTGACCTGCACTTGGACCATATCCCTCCACACCCCTCTCATCCATGAACCCGTCCAAGTTTTTCTTAAATGTTAAAAGTGACCCCGCATTTACCACTTTATCCGGTAGCTCATTCCACACTCCCACCACTCTCTGCGTGAAGAAGCCCCCCCTAATATTCCCTTTAAACTTTTCTCCTTTCACCCTTAACCCATGCCCTCTGGTTTTTTTCTCCCCTAGCCTCAGTGGAAAAAGCCTGCTTGCATTCACTCTATCTATACCTATCAAAATCTTATACACCTCTATCAAATCTCTCCTCATTCTTCTACGCTCCAGGGAATAAAGTCCCAACCTATTCAATCTCTCTGTAACTCAGCTTCTCAAGTCCCGGCAACATCCTTGTGAACCTTCTCTGCACTCTTTCAACCTTATTTACATCCTTCCTGTAACTAGGTGACCAAAACTGTGCACAATACTCTAAATTCGGCCTCACCGATGCCTTATATAACCTTACCATAACACTCCAACTTTTATACTCGATACTCCAATTTATAAAGGCCAATGTACCAAAGGCACTCTTTACGACCCTATCCACCTGTGACGTCACTTTTAGGGAATTCTGTACCTGTATTCCCAGATCCCTCTGTTCAACTGCACTCTTCAGAGTTCTACCATTTACCCTGTACGTTCTTCTTTGGTTTGTCCTTCCAAAGTGCAATGTCTGCGTTAAATTCCATTTGCCATTTTTCAGCCCATTTTTCTAGTTGGTCCAAATCCCTCTGCAAGCTTTGAAAACCTTCCTCACTGTCCACTACACCTCCAATCTTTGTATCATCAGCAAACTTGCTGATCCAATTGACCAGATCATTGATATAGATGACAAACAGCAATGGACCCAACACCGATCCCTGCGGCACACCACTAGTCACAGGCCTCCACTCAGAGAAGCAATCCTCCACAACCACTCTCTGGCTTCTTCCTTTGAAAGAGTAAGAAGTCTCACAACACCAGGTTAAAGTCCAACAGGTTTATTTGACAGCAAAACCTGTTGGACTTTAACCTGGTGTTGTGAGACTTCTTACTGTGTTTACCCCAGTCCAACGCCGGCATCTCCACATCATGACTACCATCTTCCATTGAGCCAGTGTCTAATCCAATTTACTACCTCCCCATCTATACCCAGCGACTGAACCTTCCTAACTAACCTCCCATGAGGGACCTTGTCAAAGGCCTTGCTGAAATCCAGGTAGACAACAACTACCGCCTTCCCTTCATCCACTTTCCTGGTAACCTCCTCGAAAAACTCTAATAGATTGGTCAAACGTGACCTACCACGCACAAAGCCATGTTGACTCTCCCTAATAAGTCCCTGTCTATCCAAATATTTGTAGATCCTATCCCTTATCACACCTTCCAATAACTTGCCCACCGCCGACGTCAAACTTACTGGCCTATAATTTCCAGGATTTCTTTTGGAACCTTTTTTAAACGGAACAACATGAGCCACCCTCCAATCATCCGGCACTTCCCCCGTGAATACTGACATTTTAAATATGTCTGCCAGGGCCCCTGCAAGTTCAACACTAGCTTCCCTCAAGGTCCGTTGGAATACCTTGTCCGGCCCTGGGGATTTATCCACTCTCTGATTTGCCTCAAGACAGCAAGCACCTCCTCCCCTTTAATCTGTAAAGATTCCATGACCTCCCCACCTGTTTGCCCTATTTCCATAGACTCCATGCCCGTTTCCTCAGTAAATACGGATGCAAAAAAACCATTTAGTATCTCCCCCATCTCTTTTGGTTCCATACACAGTCTATCACTCTGGTCTTCAAGAGGTCCAATTTTATCCCTCACTATCCTTTTGCTCCTAACATACCTATAGAAGCTCTTTGGAAACTGCTGCTGGGATAGTAGATATATTGGTCTTCATTTTCCAAAATTCCTGAGATTCAGGAAAGATCCCATCAGATTGGGAAAGAGTGGCAATGTTTGGGTTGCTTAGCTGAGTTCCACAGGGATTGAGCTTCAACTATTTACAGTTGGTGTGATTGGATGAGGAGCTCGAGTAGGTTCCCTATCTGACTGCAGCTGGTTTCCAATTTAGTGAGTAATTAACTGCTTATGAACCAATCAGGCAGGGTTTTTTGAGTTAACAGGCCAGCTCTGACAAAGGGTCATCTAGACTCAAAACGTTGGCTCTATTCTCTCTCCACAGATGCTGTCAGACATGCTGAGGTTTTCCAGCATTTTCTGTTTTTGTTTCAGATTCCAGCATGCGCAGGATTTTGCTTTTATACAAGATATTTGTCCTGTTTCATTGCAGGATTTAGTAACACCAGGATGGCCACACTTCAACTTTGCTCAAAGCTCTCCAAACTCGGGCTCCAGACCCTGACCACTGGTGTCCGGGAATTCTCCATCTCCTCAAACTGGGCATCCAAAAGTCACTATGATGTATTAGTGGTTGGAGGTGGAACTGGAGGGATCACCATGAGTGCTCGGATGAAGAGAAAAGTGGGAGCCAAAAATGTAGCCATCATCGAGCCAAGTGAGGTAAGAGACTCATTTCCTCAGAGGAAACAGGAGAAAGTTTTAAATGTCTTGAGGGGGAGAAGGTTAGGGGGGGGGGAGGGTTGGGGGGAAGGTGGGGGGGGAGGGTTGGGGGGAAGGTGGGGGGGGAGGGTTAGGGGGGCGGGGACGGTAGGGGGGAGGGTTAGAGGGACGGGGACGGTAGGGGGGAGGGTTAGGGGGACGGTGAGGGGGGGGAGGGTTAGGAGGACGAGGATGGCAGAGAGGGGGTGGTTATGGAGTAGAGGGGGGAGCGGGGTTGGTGGTGAGGGAGGAGGGGGCAGTAGAGGCAGGGGGTGGGGAGTGAGAAAGGTGGAAGGGGGAGAGGAGCAGGGTTAGTGGTGGATGAGGGAGGGAGGCAGAGGGATGGAAGGCCAAAGCTTAGGACCTTGGCAGCTCGAGGCATGTGTGAGCTATAGTGCAGCAATTAATAATTGTGTATACTCCAGAAGCCGGAATCAAATGAGTGCAAATATCTCGGTGGGCTCATGGTTGGAGGAGATTACAGAAATAAGGACAGACAATTATGGCAACCCCCAAATTGACAGCCCCACAAAATAAACAGTTCCCCTCTGCGCCCTCCCAAAAAGATACTCGCTGTAGCTCCTGTGGCTCAGATGTTGTGTGAAAATATGTGGCCATTCCCCTGAGCTCGTGTTCACTGCTCGCTATCGCTGTGTTACTGGAGGCAGTAGAGGGTGTGGATCAGGGGTGGAGGGTGTGAGGGGGCCGCTCTGTTCTTGCCTAAGCTACTGCTGCTCTTTGGATCCGACCGGCCTCCCCAGAAACAAATACCCCCCCCACCCCCCCGGTTTAGTGTCACATGATTGTGGTCACATTCAGAGGCATTTGGGAGATTTCCCTCTCTTCCATGCAGGAGTATGAACAGCCCCACCCGTTGAGTAAATCTAACTGGTTCAGTAATCCTCCATGTGGCAACCTGTCCATTCTTTAATCTTTATTATTAAAGTCAGCTGACCATCTTGATCTATGTGGTGGACTTCAGTTGTGTGTTTGTCATGCCTGGACACATCCCCTGCCAGCTCGGCTCCTCCCCTTGGCACCTAGTATAAAGGTGGCTGCCTCCTCCCCCTTGTTCAGCCCGGGTCGGTACCTGTTGGGATGTGCTCCTGATTCTGTTATGAATAAAAGCCTACAGTTGTATTGGCACACAAGTAGTCTTTTCCCTAATTGATAGCGCATCAAGTTTATTCATAACATTTGACTGAACAAGGGGGAGGAGACAGCCACCTTTATACGAGGTGACAAGGGGAGGAGCCGAGCCGGCAGGGGATGTGTCCAGGCATAACAAAGGCACAACTGAAGTCCACCACAATCTACAACACCCTTCCTAGCCACTGTCTGAGACGGAAGAAGATTTTCCGTGGCTTTGGTGTCCTGTTTGACCCTGAGTTGAGTTTCTGATTCCGAAACAAAGACCACTTATTTTCACCTGTAATGTCTCTGCTGTTTTCTCAGCTCATTGGCTGCTGAGTCCCTCACTCAAAGCATTTGTGACTCCCAGCCTCAGCTATTCCAATGCATCTTGGGCCAGTTTCTCATCTCCACGCTCTTCTAACCTTGGCACTCGTTTAAACTCTGCTTCATGGCACTTCTCCCACATTGTCTCACTGTCCATCTCCCCTGAGCTCAGTGACCTACACTGCTTCCTGGTCTGGCGATGCCTCAACTTCCCTCCTTTTGTTTAAATCCTTTTCAGAGCTTTGGCCCTTCACTATCTCTGTAACCCTCCAACCCCAGGGTCACCCCTCACTATCTCTCTGATCCCCCAACCCCAGGGTTACCCCTTACTATAGAACATAGAACAGCACAGGAACAGGCTGTGCTGATGTTGTGCCAAACATGATGCTGAATTAAACTAAACCCTTCTCTCTGCCCTTGGTCCATATCCCTCTATTCCTCGCATATTCATGTGCTTATCTAAAAGCCCCTTAAACACTCCTATTGTATCTGCCTCCACCACCACCCCTGGCAGCGCGTTCCAGTCCCTGTGTAAAAAACAAACTTACCCCTCGCATCTCGTTTCAACTTTCCCCCTCTTACCTTAAGTGGGTGTCCCCTAGTAATAGACATTTCAACTCTGGGAAGAAGATTCAAACTGTCTCTGTAGTCACCTCCTCCTACCCAGGGACATTCTCACTACCTCTGTAACTACCTCTTCCTACCCAACTGAGTTCCTCTGTCTTGTCCTCTCCTGTATCATTCCCAACCTTTGCCCAACCAGGGATGGCTCTGTCTGCAGCTTTTTAAAATAATTTTGATTTAATTTGATTTGTTATACACATGTAGACAGTGAAAAGTATTGTTTTTTGCGCACTATACAGACAAAGCATACCGTTCATAGAGAATGAAAGGAGAGAGAGTGCAGAATGTAGTGTTACAGTCAAAGTTAGGGTGAGTGAAAGATCAACTTAATGCGAGGTAGGTCCATTCAAAAGTCAGGGAAGAAGCTGTTCTTGAGTCGGTTGGTCTGTGACCTCAGACTTTTGTATCTTTTTCCCCGAAGGAAGAAGGTGGAAGAGAGAATGTCCGGGTTGCATTGGGTCCTTAATTATGCTGGCTGCTTTGTTGAGGCAGCGGGAAGTGTAGACAGAGTCAATGGATGGGAGGCTGGTTTGCGTGCCAGATTGGGCTACATTCACAACCTTTTGTAGTTTCTTGCGGTCTTGGGCAAAGCAGAAGCCATACCAGGCTGTGCTACAACCAGAATGAATGCTTTCTATGGTGCATCTGTAAAAGTTGGTGAGAATCATAGCTGACATGCCAAATTTCCTTAGTCTTCTGAGAAAGTAGAGATGTTGGTGGGCTTTCTTAACTATAGTGTCAGCATGGGTGGACCAGGCCAGGTTGTGGGTGATCTGGACACCTAAAAACTTGAAGCTCTCGACCATTTCTACTTCATCCCCATTGATGTAGACACTACGCTTCCTAAAGTTGATAATCTCCTTTGTTTTGTTGACAGTGAGGGAAAGATTATTGTTGCCGCACCAGTTCACCAGATTTTCGATCTCATTCCTGTGCTCTGTCTCGTCATTGTTTGAGATCCGACTCACTACGGTGGTGTCATCAGCAAACCTGAAAATTGAGTTGGAGGGGAATTTGGCCACACTGTCAGAGGTGTATAAGGAATATAGTAAGGGGGTGAGAACGCAGCCTTGTGGGCACTGGTGTTGAGAATGATCGTAGAGGAGGTGTTGTTGCCTATCCTTACTGATTGTGGTCTGTGGCTTAGGAAGTTCAGGATCCAGTCGCAGAGGGAGGAGCCTCTGGGGTGTGGGTGTTGCTGGTTGGGCCAGCATTTATTGCCCATCCCTAGTTGTCTTTGAGAAGGTGGTGGTGAGCTGCCTTCTTGAACCGCTGCAGTCCATGAGGTGTAGGTACACCCAGAGTGCTGTTAGGAATGTGTTCTAAGATTTGACGCAGTAACAGTGAAGGAATGGTGATATATTTCCACATTGGGATGGTGAGTGGCTTGAAGCAGAACATGTATCTGCTGCCCATTTCCTTCTAGATGGTAGTGGTTATGGGTTTGGAAAGTGCTGTTTAATGAACCTTGATGAGTTCCTGCAGTGCATCATGTAGCTGGTACACAATGCTGCTACTGTGCATCTTTGGTGAAGGGAGTGAATGTTTGTGGATGGGATGCCAATCAAGCGGGCTGCTTTGTCCTGGATGGTGTTGAGCTTCTTGAGTGTTGGAGCTGCACTCATCGAGGCAAGTGGAGAATATTCCATCACACTCCTGACTTATACCTTGTAGATGGTGGACAGGTTTTGGGAGTCAGGTGCGTTACTTGCCACAGGATTCCCAGCCTCTGACCTGCTTTTGTAGCCACAATATTTATATGGCTAGTCCAGTTCAGTTTCTGGCCAATGGTATCCCCCAGGATGTTGATAGTGGGGGTTCAGTGATGGTAATGCCATTGATTGTCTAGGAGCGATGGTTAGATGCTGTCTTGTTGGAGATGGTCGTTGCCTGGCATGTCACCTATGGTTTCATCTTTCGGAGATGATCCTGGGGAATATTTTCTCCTTTATCTGCGACTATGACCTGATTGCAAGACTGATCTTTTACTCTGCTCCTGTTCATAAAACCAGCATTCCCTATTTGGAGAGAGCAGCTGGCAGAAGGATTCATTAACACAACACTTGCTGATTTGTGGAGGTTCTCGGACTGGTTTGATTGCTGTCTGTAAAGCTTCAGTGAACCAATTGTCTCACCCCTTTAGTGTAAACACTATCATGGAGTTTTGCAGACATTGCTTGGAGAGTTTATTGTTGTTGGCAATTTTGAGCAAAGTGACTTCAGTAACACGAGGGAGTGGCAAGAGTCTCGGGAAGCAGATTAGACCAATGATGTTTCTGCAGGGGCTTTGGAAACCACTCTGAGTTTCATTCCAATATTCGAATGTATTTATGTGCCTTTGACCATTCATTTAGGGTGGTTTATTTCCCAGTGGGAGTGGTCATATAAAAGGAGCACCATGTCAAAGGTTTTTAAGGTATTTTGCTTTAATTTTTCACCGTTCCGTTCGTTGACTGTCTTTCAGAACCATTACTATCAGCCCATGTGGACTTTGGTGGGAGCTGGAGCGAAAACACTGAACAAATCAGGACGGTCAACAGCAAGTGTCATCCCCTCAGGTGTCACATGGATCAAATCCAGTGTTCAGGAGCTTGATCCAGACAAGAATCTTGTTCAGATTGATGATGGGAAAGAGGTAAGAGTCTATCTGTGTGCATGTGTCTGTTTTGCATTATTTTATGGGGTGTGGGTGTCTCTGACCAAGCCAGCATTTATTGCCCATCCCTAGTTGTCCTTGAGAAGGTGGCGGTGATCTGCTGCCTTCATTCGCTGTGGTCCATGAGATGTAGGTACACCTACAGTGCTGTTAGGCAGAGAGTTCCAGGATTTTGATCCGGCGATATATTTCCAAATCAGGATGGTGAGTGGCTTGGAGGAAAACTTGGAGGTGAAGATGTTCCCAGGTACCTGCTGCCCTTGTTGATCGAGGTGGGAGCAGTTGTGGGTTTGGGAAGTGCTGCCAGAGGAACCTTGTAGGTGGCACACACAGCTGCTACTGTGCATCGGTGGTGGAGGGATTAAATGTTTGTGAATGTGGTGCTAATCAAGCGGGGCTGCTTTGTCCTGGATGATGTTGAGCTTCTTGAGTGTTGGAGCTGCACCCATCCAGGCAAGTGTAGAATATTCCATCATATTCCTGACTTGTGTAGATGGTGGACAGACTTCGGGGAATCATAAGAACATAAGAACATAAGAAATAGGAGCAGGAGTAGGCCATCTAGCCCCTCGAGCCTGCCCCGCCATTCAATAAGATCATGGCTGATCTGACGTGGATCAGTACCACTTACCCGCCTGATCCCCATAACCCTTAATTCCCTTACCGCTCAGGAATCCATCCATCCGCGCTTTAAACATATTCAGCGAGGTAGCCTCCACCACCTCAGTGGGCAGAGAATTCCAGAGATTCACCACCCTCTGGGAGAAGAAGTTCCTCCTCAACTCTGTCTTAAACCGACCCCCCTTTATTTTGAGGCTGTGTCCTCTAGTTTTATCTTCCTTACTAAGTGGAAAGAATCTCTCCGCCTCCACCCTATCCAGCCCCCGCATTATCTTATAAGTCTCCATAAGGAATCAGGAGGTGAGTTACTCACTGCAGGATTCCCAGCCTCTGACCTTTCCTTGTAGTCACAGTGTTTATATGGCGAGTCCAGTTCAGTTTCTGGTCAATGGTAACCCCCAGGATGTTGATAGCGAAGGATTCAGCAATGGTAATGCCATTGAACGTCAAGGGGCGATAGTTGGATCCTCTCCTAGAACATAGAAAAGCTACAGCACAAACAGGCCCTTTGGCCCACAAGTTGCGCCGAACATGTCCCTTCCTACTAGGCTTACCTATAACCCTCTATCTTACTAACTTCCATGAACTTATCCAAAAGTCTCTTAAAAGACCCTATCGAATCCGCCTCCACCACCACTACCGGCAGCCGATTCCACGCACCCACCACTCTGAGTGAAAAACTTACCCCTAACATCTCCTCTGTACCTACTCCCCAGCACCCCAAACCTGTGACCTCTTGTGGCAACCATTACAACCCTGGGTAAAAGCCTCTGAGAATCCACTCTATCAATGCCCCTCAACATCTTATACACCTCTATCAGATCACCCCTCATCCTTCGCCTCTCCAAGGAGAAAAGACCTAGCTCTCTCAACCTATCCTCATAAGGTATGCCACTTAATCCAGGCAACATCCTTGTAAATCTCCTCTGCACCCTTTCTATGGCTTCCACATCCTTTCTGTAATGAGGCGACCAGAACTGGGCACAGTACTCCAGGTGGGGTCTGACCAGGGTCCTATACAGCTGCAGCATTATCTCCCGATTTCTAAACTCAATTGATGAAGGCCAGTATTCCATACGCCTTCTTAACCACGGCCTCCACCTGCGACGCTGCTTTGAGCGTCCTATGAACCCAGACCCCAAGATCCTTCTGATCTTCCACACTGCCAAGCATCTTACCCTTAATATTATATTCTTACATCCTATTCGACCTGCCAAAATGAACCACCACATACTTATCTGGGTTGAAGTCCATCTGCCACTTCTCCGCCCAGTCTTGCATCTTATCTATGTCTTGTTGCAACTGCTGACATCCCTCTACACTATTCACAACACCACCAACCTTTGTGTCATCAGCAAACTTGCCAACCCATCCTTCCACTTCCTCATCCAGGTCATTTATAAAAATCACAAAGAGCAAGGGTCCCAGAACAGATCCCTGGGGCACTCCACTGGTGACCGACCTCCATGTTGAAAAAGACCCATCTACAACCACTCTTTGCCTTCTGTGGGCAAGCCAGTTCTGAATCCACAAAGCAATGTCCCCTTGTATCCCATGCCCTTCACTTTCTCAATGAGCCTTGCATGGGGCACTTTATCAAACGCCTTGCTGAAATCCATATAAACTACATGGATAAACTACCGCTCTTCCCTTGTCTATGTATCTAGTTACATCTTCAAAAAATTCAATTAGGCTCGTAAGGCATGATCTGCCTCGGACAAAGCCGTGCTGGCTATTTCTGATCATACTATTCCTCTCCAGGTGTTCATAAATCCTGCCTCTCAGGATCTTCTCCATCAACTTACCAACCACTGAGGTTAGACTCACTGGTCTATAATTTCCCAGGCTATCTCTTCTCCCTTTCTTGAATAACGGAACCACATCTGCAATCCTCCGGAACCTCTCCCGTCTCCATCGACGACGCAAAGATCATTGCCAGAGGCTCTGCAATCTCTTCCCTTGCCTCACACAGTAACCTGGGGTACATCCCATCCGGTCCCGGCGATTTATCTAACTTGATGCTTTTCAAAAGCTCCAACACATCCTCTTTCCTCATGTCCTGTTGGAGAAGGTCATTGCCTGGCACTTGTGTAGTGCAAATGTTACTTGCCACATATCAGCCCAGGCCTGGGTGTTGGTATATGTCTGCGGATACACGCATTTATGTTCATTCTCAGGCAGGACTTGTGCTGTTTAAATGCTTCATGTCAGTAAGAGTCAGTCTATTAATTCATTATTTTCTTTTAATTTTATATTAGATCTCGTACAAATACCTGATTGTTGCTTTGGGATTGCAGCTCCACTATGATAAGGTATTTGATATTCCTACTCCTTCTCTGCAGGCTCAGGGTTTCCTGTGACTATTTATGTGTACGGATATCCACATTTTCAGGGTTTATACATTAGTTTATCACTCGCGCTTTGATTTAGTAAATCACTGATTTGTAATCACAGCTCAGTGTCTGGTTCCTCAACTGAAGAATCCTGTGTCTGACTGCTCACTTTACTTTGTGGAGGAATCGCTAATAGCAATCCAGATTTCTGTTTTAATGCATGTGTGTGGGTGCCAGAAGTTGCTGGCACTGCCACTCTGTACCAGCAAATATGGGCAGCCTCGCCCTTGTTCGTATGATAAAACTCCCACGCCTTCATTCTTTTCTCTCTCGTTTTGTACCCGCCCCCCCACCCAGTCTCCAGTTCACCGTTTCTCCCAGACTATTCTCTGTTGGTCTTTCATTCAGCAAACGGACACCAGATGTTACACGTTGTTCTGTTCGTCATTTCTCTCATGTGACCTCAACATTGTGACTGTTTGACCTGTGAGGTTGAAGATTGATAGCCAATAGAACTACAGATTTATGAATTTGTCGAACTTGGTTGCATATTGAGCTGTGAATTGGAGAATGTGAGAGTGATTTGTCATGTCTGACAAATCTGTTAAAGTTCTTTGAGGAGGTAACAAGGAAGTTAGATAAAAGAGAACCAGTGGACATGATTTTATTTAGATTTCCAGAAGGCCTTTGACAAGGTGCTGCATAGGAGACTGTTAAATAAGTTAAGAGCCCATGGTGTTAAGGATAAGATCCTGGGGCATGGATAGAGGATTGGCTGACTGGCAGAAGGCAGAGAGTGGGGATAAAGGGGTCTTTTCCAGGATGGCAGCCGGTGACTAGTGGTGTGCCTCAGGGGTCAGTGCTGGGACCACAACTTTTCACAATACACATTAACGATTTGGAGGAAGGAACTGAAGGCACTGTTGCTAAGTTTGCAGATGATACAAAGAGATGTAGAGGGACAGGTAGTATTGAGGATGCAGGGGGGCTGCAGAAGGACTTGGACAGATTAGGAGAGTGGGCAAAGAAGTGGCAGGTGGAATATAATGTGGAAAAGTGTGAGGTTATGCACTTTGGAAGGAGGAATGGAGACCTAGACTGTTTTCTAAATGCGGAAAATGCTGAGGAAATCAGAAACACAAAGGGACTTGGGAGTCATTGTTCAAGATTCTCTTAACATAGAACATTACAGCGCAGTACAGGCCCTTCAGCCCTCGATGTTGCGCCGACCAGTGGTACCAATCTAAAGCCCCTCTAACCTACACTATTCCAATATCATCCATATGTTTATCCAATAACCACTTGAACGCTCTCAACGTTGACGAGTCCACCACTGCTGCAGGCAGGGCATTCCACGCCCTTACTACTAAGTTAACATGCAGGTTCAGTTGGCAGTTAGGAAGGCAAATGCAATGTTATGCAATGATCCCTGGAATGAAGAGCTTGTCATATGAGGAACGGATGAGGACCCTAGGTCTGCACTTGTTGGAGTTTAGAAGGATGAGGGGGGGGATCTTATTGAAACTGCGAGGCCTGGATAGAGTGGATGTGGAGAGGATGTTTCCACTAGTAGGAAAAACTAGAACCAGAGGGCACAACCTCAGGCTAAAGGGGCGATCTTTTAGAACAGAGATGAGGAGGAATTTCTTCAGCCAGAGTGGTGAATCTGTGGAACACTTTGCCGCAGAAGGCTGTAGAGGCCAGGTCATTGAGTGTCTTTAAGACAGAGATAGATAATTGATTACTAGTTGATAGAGAGAGAGAGTGTGTGTGTCAATTTCAGCAGTTAATAGTAAAGAGTGGGTGGGAGTGAGTCGCTTGTGGGAAATAGATAAACAGAACGTGTGCAGTTGCTGAGATTAACCTAATCTAATCCCAAAACCTTCACTACAGTTTATGCAAAAACATACTTGAACATTTGCTGAACATATAGAAGTTTAGGCTCATTTTAGAAAAGCGGAAGAAGGCCGCCCGCGGGGCAATCTGGGAAGGCATGTAGTTTTTTTAAAAAAGTGCGCGGGAGGTTTAAAAGGGAGGCCGCAGTGTACAACGGGCAGCGTCGGGAGCGGGCAGCAGAGTGTGTGGGAAACAGAGTGTGAGCTGTAAGGGCTTTGGCTCACAGGGCTTCGGGGGACAGGGCGAGCAGGAGTGAGTTTTAATTCTTAGTTGTTAATTCTTATTTACTTTTCTCTGTGTACCTTGGTAAAAAGGGTCAAATATGAGTGTGAAGCCAGTGTGTTGTTCCCAGTGTAGGATGTGGGAGGTCCTGCAGGCACCTGGCCGCCCGGACATCCACATCTGTGAGGGGTGTGTCGAGCTGCGGTTCCTGAGGGACCGTGTTAAAGAACTGGAACTGCAGCTCGAGGATCTTAGGCTGTTAAGGGAGAATGAGGAGGTGATAGACAAGAGCTACCATCAGGTGGTCACACCAGGGCCACGGGTGGAGGCCAAGTGGGTGACGGCCAGGAAGGGTGAAGCTCGGGTGATTGAGAGCACCCCGGTGGATGTGCCCCTACACAACAAGTACTCCTGCCTGAGTACTGCTGGGGGGGACAGCCCGCCTGGGGGAAGCAGCAGTGGCCGTGTCTCCGGAGTGGAGTCCGGCCCTGTAACTCACAGGGCTAAGGAAAAGCGGAGGAAGGCAGTGTTAATCGGGGACTCGACAGTAAGGGGGTCGGACAGGCGTTTTTGTGGAGGCAGGTGGGAGTCTCGGATGGTGGTCTGCCTCCCTGGGGCCGGGATCCAGGATGTCGCTGGTCGAGTCCCAGAAATCCTGAGGGGGGAGGGAGAGGAGCCAGAGGTAGCGGTACATATTGGTACCGCTGATGTGGGTAGGAAGGGGGAAGGGGTCATGAAAAGAGAGTATAGGGAATTAGGGAGACAGCTGAGAAGGAGGAAAGCAAAGGTAGTAATCTCAGGATTGCTGCCTGTGCCACGGGAGGGTGAGGGCAGGAATGGAGTGAGGTGGAGGATGAATGTGTGGCTGAGGGACTGGTGCAGGGGGCAGGGATTCAGGTTTCTGGAACATTGGGACCTCTTTAGGGGCAGGTGTGACCTGTACACACAAAACGGGTGGCACTTGAATCCCAGGGGGACCAATATCCTGGCGGGAAGGTTGGCTAAGGCTACTGGGGAGAGTTTAAACTAGATAGGTTGGGGGGAGGGGATCGAGACGAGGTGACTGGGAGCGAGGAAGTTAGCTCGCAAACGGAGAAGGGTTATAGACAGTGCAAGAGGGAGGATGGACGGGGGATAGAGAAGGGGAGACCTCAGACCAAAGGATTGAGATGTGTTTACTTTAATGCCAGGAGTATAGTGAATAAAGGGGATGAGCTCAGAGCCTGGATCGATGCCTGGAAGTGTGATGTGGTGGCCATTACGGAGACTTGGATGTCTCAGGGACAGGACTGGATACTCCAGGTGCCGGGATTCAGATGTTTCAGGAAGGACAAGGAAGGAGGCAAGAGAGGGGGTGGAGTGGCACTGCTGATCAGGGATAGTGTCACAGCTGTAGAGAAGGTGTATGCTGTGGAGGGATTGTCCACCGAGTCTCTGTGTGGGTGGAAGTTCGGAGTGGGAAGAAATGCAATAATAGCTGAGTTGTTGTGATGGGAGACTTTAATTTCTCAAACATAGATTGGAATATCCCTAGGATAAGGGGATTGGATGGGAAGGAGTTCGTTCGGTGTGTTCAGGACGGTTTCCTGACGCAGCATGTGGACAAGCCTACAAGAGGAGAGGCTGTACTTGATCTGATTCTGACCAATGAACCTGGACAGGTGTCAGATCTCTCAGTGGGAGAGCATCTTGGAGATAGCGATCATAACTCTATCTCCTTTATGCTTGCATTGGAAAAAGAGAGGATCAGGCAAGCTAGGAAAGCGTTTATATGGAGTAAGGGGAAATATGAAGACATAAGGCAGCAAATTAGAGGAGTAAATTGGAAGGAGGTATTCTCGGGGAAATGTACTGAAGAGAGGTGGCAGTTTTTCAAGGAATGTCTGTCTAGAGTTCGGTAAGAAGTTTAACAACACCAGGTTAAAGTCCAACTGGTTTATTTGGTAGCAAAAGCCACACAAGCTTTCGGAGCTGCAAGCCCCTTCTTCAGGTGAGTGCCTCACCTGAAGAAGGGGCTTGCAGCTCCGAAAGCTTGTGTGGCTTTTGCTACCAAATAAACCTTTGGACTTTAACCTGGTGTTGTTAAACTTCTTACTGTGTTTTCCGCCGTCCAACGCCGGCATCTCCACATCATGTCTAGAGTTCTACAGGACAACATTCCGAGCAGACAGGGAGGTGTTGGTCGGTTAAAGGAACCATGGTGCACGAAAGCTGTGCGGGACCTCGTCGAGAAGAAAAGGAAAGTATACAAAAGGTTGAGAGAGCTTGGCGAAGATAGGGATCTAGATGAGTACATGGCTTGTAGGGAGGGACTAAAGAAGGAAATTAGGAGAGCCAGAAGGGGTCACGAGAAGGCCCTGGCAGATAGGATTAAGGAGAACCCTAAGGCGTTCTATAAATATGTGAAGAGTAAAAGGATGAGACGTGACGGAATAGGGCCTATAAAAGGTGAAGGCGGGAAAGGCTGTACGGAACCAATAGAAATGGCAGAGGTGCTCAATGAGTATTTTGCCTCGGTTTTCACAGAGGAGAAGGACCTGGGTGGATGTACTGTGGGCTTGCGGTGGACTGAAAAGATTGAGTATGTGGACTTTAAGAAAGAGGTTGTGCTGGAATCTTTGAATGGCATCAAGATAGATAAGTCGCCGGGTCCGGATGGGATGTACCCCAGGTTACTGTGGGAGGCGAGGGAAGAGATTGCAGAGCCTCTGGTGATGATCTTTGCGTCGTCGATGGAGACGGGAGAGGTGCTGTAGGATTGGAGGATTGCAGATGTGGTTCCTATTATCAAGAAGGGGAATAGGGATAGCCCAGGAAATTACCGACCGGTGAGTCTAACCTCAGTGATTGGTAAGCTGATGGAGAAGATCCTGAGGGACAGGATATATGAGCATTTAGAGAGGTTTAGTATGCTCAAGAATACTCGGCGTGGCTTTGTCAAGGGCAGATCGTGCCTTACGAGCCTGGTGGAGTTCTTCGAAAATGTGACTAAATACATTGACGAAGGGAAAGCGGTAGATGTGGTTTATATGGATTTTAGCAAGGCGTTCAATAAGGTCCCCCATGCAAGGCTTCTCGAAAAAGTGAGAGGGCATGGGATCCAAGGGGCTGCTGCCCGGTGGATCCAGAACTGGCTTGTCCAAAGGAGGCAGAGAGTGGGTATAGATGGGTCTTTTTCTAAATGGAGGTCGGTCACTAGTGGTGTGCCCCAGGGATCTGTTCTGGGACCCTTGCTGTTTGTCATTTTCATAAATGACCTGGATGAGGAAGTGGAGGGATGGGTTGGTAAGTTTGCCGACGACACGAAGGTTGGTGGGGTTGTGGATAGTCTGGGGGGATGTCAGAAGTTACAGAGGGACATAGGATGCAAAACTGGGCGGAGAAGTGGCAGATGGACTTCAACCCAGATAAATGCGTCGTGGTCCATTTTGGCAGGTCAAATGGGATGAAGGAGTACAATATAAAGGGAAAGACTCTTAGTACTGTAGAGGATCAGAAGGACCTTGGGGTCTGGGTCCATAGGACTCTAAAATGTTGAGAGGCATAGATCGGGTGGACTTTTCACACAGAGGGTGGTGGGCGAGTGGAATCGGCTGCCGTCAGTGGTGGTGGAGGCAAACTCAATAGGGTATTTTAAGAGACTCCTGGATGAGTACATGGGACTTAATAGGATGGAGGGTTATAGGTAAGCCTAAAAGGTAGGGATATGTTCGGCACAACTTGTGGGGCCGAAGGGCCTGTTTTGTGCTGTAGTTTTTCTATGTTTCTATGTTGGTACTTTGACAAGTTTGAAAGTGTTTCCTGTGGAATATTTCACAATGCACCGCTATAAAGGAACAGTCGATTTTAACCCATTGGCAGCAATTCCTTCATGGTCCTCCCTCACCCACCTGAACAGGTGACCCTGGTAAATGTCTCCACTCTGATTCCCAGGCACCAGGAACAAACCAGGATGTCCCCCTACACTAAACACTGACACACATACTGACACACACACACACACACATACTGACACACACACACACATACTGACACACACACACACATACTGACACACACACACACATACTGACACACACGCATACTGACACACACACACATACTGACACACACACACATACTGACACACACACACATACTGACACACATACTGACACACACACACATACTGACACACACACACATACTGACACACACACACATACTGACACACATACTGACACACACACATACTGACACACACACTGACACACACACACACACTGACACACACACACACACTGACACACACACACTCTGACACACACACACTCTGACACACACACACTCTGACACACGCACACTCTGACACACGCACATACTGACGCACATACTGACGCGCGCACACATACTGACGCGCGCACACATACTGACGCGCGCACACATACTGACGCGCGCACACATACTGACGCGCGCACACATACTGACGCGCGCACACATACTGACGCGCGCACACATACTGACGCGCGCACACATACTGACGCGCGCACACATACTGACGCGCGCACACATACTGACGCGCGCACACATACTGACGCGCGCACACATACTGACGCGCGCACACATACTGACGCGCGCACACATACTGACGCGCGCACACATACTGACGCGCGCACACATACTGACGCGCGCACACATACTGACGCGCGCACACATACTGACGCGCGCACACATACTGACGCGCGCACACATACTGACGCGCGCACACATACTGACGCGCGCACACATACTGACGCGCGCACACATACTGACGCGCGCACACATACTGACGCGCGCACACATACTGACGCGCGCACACATACTGACGCGCGCACACATACTGACGCGCGCACACATACTGACGCGCGCACACATACTGACGCGCGCACACATACTGACGCGCGCACACATACTGACGCGCGCACACATACTGACGCGCGCACACATACTGACGCGCGCACACATACTGACGCGCGCACACATACTGACGCGCGCACACATACTGACGCGCGCACACATACTGACGCGCGCACACATACTGACGCGCGCACACATACTGACGCGCGCACACATACTGACGCGCGCACACATACTGACGCGCGCACACATACTGACGCGCGCACACATACTGACGCGCGCACACATACTGACGCGCGCACACATACTGACGCGCGCACACATACTGACGCGCGCACACATACTGACGCGCGCACACATACTGACGCGCGCACACATACTGACGCGCGCACACATACTGACGCGCGCACACATACTGACGCGCGCACACATACTGACGCGCGCACACATACTGACGCGCGCACACATACTGACGCGCGCACACATACTGACGCGCGCACACATACTGACGCGCGCACACATACTGACGCGCGCACACATACTGACGCGCGCACACATACTGACGCGCGCACACATACTGACGCGCGCACACATACTGACGCGCGCACACATACTGACGCGCGCACACATACTGACGCGCGCACACATACTGACGCGCGCACACATACTGACGCGCGCACACATACTGACGCGCGCACACATACTGACGCGCGCACACATACTGACGCGCGCACACATACTGACGCGCGCACACATACTG